>NC_068355.1:200662195-200672195 GCF_020536995.1 Dreissena polymorpha
GTGTGTATCTTATTGCCGCACATTTTGAGTGGTGAAGGGTTAAGGTGATCCTTCAAAGTCAAAGGTCAAATATATGGCGTCCGTCCGTCTGAAAACTTTAACATTGGTCATAACTTTTGCAATATTGAAGATAACAATTTGATAGAAGAATGCATTTGTATCTCTTGGAGCTGCACATTTTGAGTGGTGAATGGTCAAGGTCATCCTTCAAGCTCACAGGTCAAGGTCAAATTTATCAATATTTAAGATAGGAACTTGATATTTGGAATGCATGAGTATCTCATGGATCTGCACGTTTTGAGTGGTGAAAGGTAAAGGTAACCCTTCAAGGTCAAGGTCAAATGTCACATTTTGCAATATTGAAGAAAGCAACTCGACATTTTGCATGCATGCGTATCTCATGGAGCTGCGCATTTTGAGTGGTGAAACGTCAAAGTCAAGGTCATCCTTCAAGGTCAAGGTCGAATGTAAAATTTTGCAATATTGTAGATAGCAACTTGATATTTGGCATGCACGAGTATCTCATGGATCTGCACATTTTGAGTGGTGAAAGGCCAAGGTCAAGGTCATTCTTCAAGGTCAAAGTCAAAGGTCAAATATTGCAATATTGAAGATAGCAACTCGATATTTGGCGTGCATGCGTATCTCATGGAGCTGCACAATTTGAGTGGTGAAAGGTCAAAGTCAAGATCATCCTTCAACGTCAAGGTGTAAGGTCAATTTTTTCAATATTGAAGATAGCAATTTGGTATGTGGCATGCATGTGTATCTCGTGGAGCTGCACATTTTGAGTAGTGAAAGGTCAAGGCCATTCTTTAAGGTCAATCGTCAAAGTCAAAGGTCAAATGTTGCAATATTGAAGATAGCGACTCGATATTTGGCATGCATGCGTATCTCGTGGAGCTGCAAAATTAGAGTGGTGACATGTCAAGGACATCCTTCAAGGTCAAAGGTCAAATTTTGCAATATAAAAGATAGCAACTCCATATTTGGCATTCATGCGTATCTCATGGAGACGCACATTTTGAGTGGTGAAAGGTCAAGGTCATCCTTCAAGGTCAATGGTCAATGACATGGCTTCAAAGCGGTGCAGTAGGGGGCATTGTGTTTCACGAACACAGCTCTTGTGTTTTTCTTATTTTTAAAATATCATCTAATAAATGACCTCAGCCCCGCATTATTCCCCCCTCTCAACCCAACACATTTTTTATTGAAACATGGTAACAAAACCACAACTATTTAGTTTTATTATTTTATTTTTTAAAGACGGTCCCGCCATCCCACCCAAGCTATTGCTATCAAACTTGAAATATAATCTTATTAGTTTGTGTTATGTCTTTACAAATGTTCAATAGGTTGTGGAAAATAAACTTGAAACCAGAATCGTCTATAATGTCCCACTACTTTAAAACATTAGCGATCATTATGTTTCAATTATGGTCCTCTTCCAGTTAGAATATGACCATATTACTTTGACCTTATTGAATATGAACAATTTCCCCATGATGGCTTACGTTATACTGTCAAGCACTCGAAACGTCGAGCGCGATGTCTTGTGACAGCTCTTGTCTTACCTATTGAGATCACAAACACCAAACATACGAAATAACATCAATACGTTCTAATACGTAAGCTTAATTGTTTAGTAGCATTCTATCAAGACATATATACTTCATAATAAAGGTAAAAAAAGACATATATACTTCATAATAAAGGTAATAATAACGGAAGCAATTCAGTTAAATACCAGTAAAGTATACTTCTAAATACTGTTAATAATACAAATATGAGTATGGATATGTTTTGAAACGTTCATGATTGGTATCTTGTACATGCGGTACGAACAAAAAGGTATGTGTCTTTAAAACACAAATTTCAAAACATTATTAGGTTTCTCAGACAAATAATGAACAAGAAAAGTAAAGCTAATATTTTAAAAATATTTACGTATAAGCATAGTCAGCGAACTTCGAAAACAGGCAGTTCGTAAAACTAAACGGAATTTTCCCTATTTAACAGTTATTATATATTATATGTTTTAAGTAGGAATAAAATATAACTATTCCTCATAAGATTTTGATTTTAGTGCTTATCAAGTTTGTTTCAAATTAAAGTGATTTTTAACAGACTAATACATTTACAAGTTCATTATTGAACTACGTTTATAATATCGTGGTTGAATTTAACTGAATTGCCAACGTGTAAAGACTGGGCATGTGGTCGTTGAGAACCGCACTGGGACATAAATTATAAATGCAGAAGATTTCTAAAAAAACTCCTTCTACTACTACTTCTCCTACTACTACTTCTTCTACTACTACTCCTACAACCACTACTATTTACAACAATTATTACTTCTGCTACTACTACTACTACTACTACATCTACTACTACTACTACTACTACTACTACTACTACTACTACTACTACTACTACTACAACTACTACTACTACTGCTACTACTACTACTACTACTACTACTACTACTACTACTACTACTACTGCTGCTACTACTACTTCTACTACTACTACTACTACTACTACTACTACTACTACTACTACTACTACTACTACTAGTAGTAGTAGTACTACAACAACTACTACTACTACTACTACTTCTACTAATACTACTACTACTACTACTACTACTTCTACAAAACTTCTACTACTTCAACTACTACTTCTACTCATATAACTTCTTCTACTACTACTACTTCTACTACTATTACTACTACTACTGCTACTACTACTGCTACCACCACTACTACTACTACTACTACTACTACTACTACTACTACTACTACTTCTACTACTACTACTACTACTACTACTACTATTACTACCACTACTACTACTACTACTACTACTACTACTACTACTACTACTACTACTACTACTACTACTACTACTACTACTATTACTACTACTACTACTTCTACTTCTACTACTACTACTTACTACTACTACTTCTTACAACTAAAACTATTACCACTCAACAATCCAGACATGTTGATACCAGTCTAGACCCGGGTAATTGAAAACATACAAGGCTCAGCTTTTATTTAGCATGTAGATACTAGTCAACTGTCGTGGTAGTAAAATCAAACCTGGATGGGCCTATGTTAAGCATATATTTATATATGCCAGTCCAATGTCATGATAATGAAAACATACCCGATTTAGCTTTTGTTTAGCATGTAAATACCAGTCAAGTTTCCGGGTAGTGAAAACATACCATGCTTACCTTATGTTAAGGATGTAGATACCAGCCCAGTGTCATTGTAGTGGGAACATACCAATTTCAGCATATGTTTACTACGTAGATGCCAGTCCAGCATCCTGGAAGTGAAACAAACCAATTAGTGGCGTATACTATCCATGTGGGGACCAGTCCAATATTCTGATAGTTCTAACAAGGTGGGTAAACAGTAAATACCAAATATCAATGAAACAGCAAAATATAACTATTTCTACATGCGTCGATTTAAACATTAACACTATTATTATAATGCATGTAATTGTTATACCATAGTGGATATTAACACATAGTCATTTCATGGCATTACATGTATACAATATTTAAATTCCAACTCTTTGCAACATGGTTGAATAACCCTTTGTCACGAAAATATCTCAATCAATTAACCAATAAATAAAATAAAATAAATCAATACGTCAGTCAGTCGGTCAGTTAGTCATCCAATTGATAAGTCAAGCAAGAACATAAGCAAACAATATACAAATCATTCAACACATCTATCAATAAATATATCAATCAATCAATCCACTCATTAATAAATAAATAAATAAATAAATCGATCAATAAATCAATCAATCCACCGATCAACAATAATCGATCATCATTTATCAATCTATGATCAATATATTATCGATACATCAATGAATCGATCGGTCGATCTATCGATCTACCAATCAAGTTATATATTATATATTATATATTATATATTTACATATTATATAGGTTGCGCGTTTAGCTTTCAAAACAGACACTTTATCTCACTTAACAAATATACGCTTCATTGTACAATGTCTTGTCATATGATCGCTCAATCATTCTAGATACATATGCCAAGAAAGTTGACACATTTGTGGATGCATACATGGGTTGTCAGGTATTTGTCGAATGCCAAAAATCAATTGCATGGTTTTGACGTGGCCATTGAAATTTACATTTTACTCATAACAGTTTAAACAATCACATCTCTTCCATAAAGTATTTGCATAAATAAAAGGAAAATAGAGCTACACACATTCAGTTTAAGTACAATATGTTGTATTAGGCCCCGATATCGACTGTTCATCATCTTTAATGTGTTTTCCTTATTCAAATGTATTTTGTTTTTTGCCTTGGGACGTTCCGAGATCGTATCTGAGATATACAAGTTTTGAACAGCATTAACTTTTAAGTATATGTTGAACATTCTCATACACTTCTATTTTATGTCCGATAAAAGGATATTTACATCATTTCAGCCACGCTTCGGTTGAGATAATGAATTTTGTTTTTAAACATTATTTTGCTCACTTCTCGTTGCACAATAATAGTAACCAAGTCTGAAATCGTGCGTAATTGAACAATAAACCATCGGACACCTTGTTTTGGGATGACAGGATAAGATATGCAGAGGTAAATTTCATTTTTGTTTGAATGTTTGATGATTGTTGTAACGATTATATTCCAATAATATTACTTCTAATAAACATTAAAGGTTAGTTGTGCACCTGTTGTGTGTGCCATTGTAAATTGTGTGTCTGTCTGTGTGTCTGTCTATCGGTATATCTGTCTGTCTGCCTGTCATTCTGCCAGTCTGTCTGTCTCGCTGTCCGTCTGTATGCAGTTTGTTTTTATGTCTGTCTGTTTGTATGTGTTTCTAATGGGCGGGCGTGTACACGGTCAATTAGGCGGGCGGGCGTGGTCTCGGTCAGAAAGGCGAACGGGCTTGCGCTCGGTCAGTCAGGCAGTTAATTTTCGTTTTTAAGAACACATATACCTTTCATTTAACAATAAAGATGTTCGTTTCATAGTATCGCTGATGTATTAATAGTTTAAATTTTAAATTAAGGTGAAGCGGTTCTCCAGCATGTTTCATGTGAAATCTAATGAAGTAGATTATACCTTTAAGCAATACATTAAACCCGTCAAATATACTGATTTAGGGAGTATGTGATGTGTTCATGGTATATCAAAATTAATTGAAATGATTTACAAACTAAGTTCATGTAACATTGTTTGTGTTTTTCGCCCCGAGATATGATATGGTCATCAGCGTTTACAGGTTTTTATATTCATATATATTCAAGTATGTACGAGGACGTTTTTTATCGTATCGCATAAAAATGTTCTCACCATTAACTGACAAAGATATATCAAAACGTTCCCAAAGCCTTTATTCGATTGCCGAAAGTATAGAGATTCTCATCATTGAATGCATTCATGCAAGGTTTCAAGTAATGGATTGTTTTATTGAATATGTTGACGCACTTAAGAAAATAGATTTTCAAGTCAGAAAGAGTTTGTAAATAAACCATTTACCGTCGTGAATCTAGTCGAGACGTGGGGTATTTCAAAATTGCTGGTAAGATCGCAAAAAGTCTTAAAAGTTACTGAACCGTTGTGTAGCCACTTTGATTACACTTTAAAAAATAAATTATGTTTTGAGGGTCGAGTATAAACTGCTGTTTCTGATAAATAAATGCATGACAGCTACAATAGATTAACGTCAAATGTAACATATGTGAAACTAGTAAGACAATGTTTTATACAATCGAAGCGGAAAACGGGAGAAAAGGTTTATAATTTGGCTGAATATGCTCTGCTACTTTTAGAAAGAAAAAAAAAAAAATCCACACATATTGACTACAGCTAAACCCTACAAGATATTCAAAGAAAAAAACTATACAGTGAACTAAATGTAAAATACTTTGTTTACGTGTTTTAAAAATACAATAGTTTGTGTTTACTGAACAAATATCTTGATGAAGGCTTTACACGTCTAAGGTAGACAAATATTTAACACGATGAAAAGCCGTTTGTTTTGTTTGATGTATGTGGAAATTTTGAAATTGACTTATGTCCAGCGCCCGTCATTGTAAGGTGTGTGTCGTTAACTATATTCTACAGAACAGTCCCCAATCCGCATTTGAATCTGATCTTGAGGGAACATTGTCATAATGTTATCTTGACGATATATATTCCAAGTATGAATCTGATTTACGTGCAACCATTTGTTTCCAACTAATCAACGCTCAAACAAGACCATATTGCAACTATCAAAGCCACATTTGATCAAACTTTGTCTGATTGTTGATACTTACTCATTGTTGATATAAAACCAAACTAAATTGTATTACGCAGTAAAGGCCGAGTGTTTACAATTGTGTATAAATATCGGAATAGAGCGTCTAAACCGATGGTATAACGTCGGAATATTAATGCTGTATTTGCGTTTTTCGTTACATTATGTAGCATTTAAAACAATAACATTTATTACCATAACAACTATTATGGTATTCACTATTTTGATATCGCTGCGGTATTCTTGAAAAAAGTAGCACTTCCATAAGACTTTTCCACTTCTGAGCATAATAGAATCTAGCAAGTATACACATATACTTTTTGAAAATGAAATATGCACTGAACAACAAAATGTTGTCCATGTTCATGCGTTGGTTTAACAGATATGTTCAAATAGTTTTACGCCTATGATCATGAAATGTCTCATGTTGTTTTGAGTAGCGTAATAGATGCATTTCTTATACTGTCGTGAACTGAACACTCTTCGACAATATGAGTTGACCCTCTGAATTATATTCAAGAACACTGAATGCAAGTATGTGTCTCGTGTGTCACAATTGTGTATGTTAACAGTAAATACATATAAATCTGAATTTGAATTGATGTGTTCTTATGTTAAGACGTTTTAAAAGTCTTTGCAGCGACTCACAAGATCTCACAAGTCGGTTTAATTGGCAATTCACATCGGTCGTATTGAAATACATCAAGCACATCTAACGGCTCTTTTATTTAAAAGTGTTGTTAAACTTATTATGATATTTACTTATGATTATTTGAATTTTGCTAGAGGATACATTTTAAAATTTAAAACCATCTTCAATTGTTATGCTCCACCCTTTTAACATATATCACACTATTATCGTGCCTTCTTAATGTGTTATTGATATCTAAAAGACATTTATAACCAATATGTTTTATTGGCTATTGACGATTGAGTAACATGCGTATTACTTGATATAAACTACGTAAGCGTTTTTGACATAATTATTTTCACCAAATATCCACTGAAATTTCGATTGCCACTGCCCCTGTCATTTAACCCAACCTAGTAAAATTAATAATGTATACCTTCGTTATTACAAAGGATTTTACAAATAGTATCAATGCTCTTAAGTTATAATGCGTGATTCTCAAATAAATTTCTAAAGATACATTGCCATAGTCATATTAACGAGACGATACGTCAACAATTCCCCTCAATCTACTTCAATGTTTTACAAAAGACTATTATATTTCAAACATAAATTAAACATAATGAAACAAATGAGACGAAAACATCCTACCATTTTTATACACAACATCTACACAAAAAATCCTGCTCTGCAACATACACAAAAAGGACATAAATATTGAATATTAAATATAGTATTCCCTATATGCAGTCATTATGTAACCCAGCCAGACAACGGGGGTTGAACCCGGGACATCCCGGTACAGGCAGGCACTCTAACCTGTCGCTATAAATCTGCATCCTACACCAAAGCAACGTGTGTTCCCCGTATAGCAAAACCTACTACACTTCCCGCGCCCTAATTTCAAAATTTCTTAAATTCCTACTGCCAGGACGTAGGACTTACCACAACCATATGCGGGTATTTAACGTTGTTCATATATGTAACCCAGAAAACTCCCCGATCACAATAGGGATTGAACACAGGATCACCCGGTCAGACAGACACTATCGAGTCATTTTGACATTACAACAAATCAGCATACTATTTTCAAATGCACCACACATTGGTATTATTGGCAACATTCGACTAATACTGACTACGGAATAACCTAGATTTTAGAAAAAAAAACTAATATGTGGTAACATACCCTGTCAAAGCAATTAACATTCTTTCGAAATCACATAACGTATCGGCCGGTATTATTTGAAAGAAACACCTGTTGATGGAAGACATGGGACAGCGTAGTATATACCTTCATATAAGATGGGTTCTCTAACGAAAATAGATTTCCGGATGACGTCTTCTGAATATAATACAAGCTTGACATAAATTTACTCTTCTTACTTGGCTGTGTTTATGACTTTGTTTCACGTATATACGGGCACGAATACCGTATTTTAGTTGAGCATTTCTTTAATCTATATCAACCGCTTTAAATACGGAAACATATCAATTCAAACAATTAACAACATTATCTTATTCAGATCAATGCCAAGTGCTTGTTCTTGAAAAATAGGGTCAACGAAAAACTCGCAGTTATTTCATGTTTTTACAGACCCACTGGTGAAATGTCTTATTCTTATGCGTGCGTCGTGTTAAGTGTAGTCAGCAATACCAGTGAGTTGTGAATATAGATTTTCAAAACAAAATGACACAAATTTCATGTTAAACAATTAGCAATTAAATTAGCTAACAAATTCACCTTATTAACACGTTTACTTTCACCTTATTAACACGTTTACTTTCACCTTATTAACACGTTTACTTTCACCTTATTAACACGTTTACTTTCACCTTATTAACACGTTTACTTTCACCTTATTAACACGTTTACTTTCACCTTTTCACTTTAGGTTAACCTTAATATGTTTGCTGTTGTGTAACTGTTACTTTTGGTACAGACGTTTTAACGGGATGTAGAACGTAGAAGAAAACGTATATTATTATTGTTGTACTAAGCTGTTATGTTTAAATTTAAAACATTTATAAAAAAAACAATCTAGTGAACTATGAATTGTCAACATTATCCATCAAACAAATGGTATTGACTGTGAATATACCTAATTAAAGTAATAATGAACTAAACTATAAATTCATCAAACAAAACTCACACTTTTACCTTAAAATATTACTAAAAATCCACATCATGCAAAAATTATAAAATATGGTTACATTAAATAACAGGTTTTAAAAATATAATTGTATTAAAATTGTTTATACTCACCAGTAAGTAAATGAAATGATTTCAGGTGGGTGATTAACCATTTAAAAGTCATATTTATTTTAAACTAATTTATTATAGCGCACGTGCATCATAAGTCTAAGTCTGATTAAAATGTTCTCGAGACCGTGTGCCGTGTATAACCAGTAATTTGTGTATTTTTGGTAGGGTATCGAAGGAACAATCCCACAATTGGGATCAAAGCCATGATCCTCCGGTGGATAGACGAATACGCTTTCCACTACTCCATGACAGAACAAGTATATGCAGCTCATTTTCAAATACTTGGGAACAATATTTAAAATATTGCTTTGGAAATAATATTTCATTAAGAGTGTATGGGTAAATCAAGTTACAGAACACTTCAAAAATAAGAATCATATTCATGCATTTTTAGAGCAATTTCTACTTATTATCGTAGAAAAAGTATGTTCAAACTAATTCCTCACTACAGTTTTCTGAATATCACATACATAAAAAACTACAGTGATTTCATAACGATAGTTATGCACATGGTCAGCTGTTTTTGACTCATACGGGTTAACAGTCAAGCAGGATTGCAAACCTGTTTCCATATCTCAATCAACTTCGAAAGTGTAACTTGATGAACTGTTAAGACGTTATTCTTTTTGTAATCACATATATTACTGGGCCCTGCGAGGAAACCCAGCAAATGTCCGACTCGCCTAACGCACAATATAACGTAGACGTCTTCCAAATGGAAGAAAGGCACTTGCGGAGAAACATAGTAAATATCCGACACGACTTTAATGCTGGTCATGTATCCAG